>NC_088863.1:42587398-42636209 GCF_032884065.1 Artemia franciscana | reverse complement strand
GATTGCGCAATCTTCAATGCCTCGCTCTTTACGGTAAAGTTTTTTCTTAAACTTTTGAAAAAGCTTACTATTCTAATTAAACGGCCCTTGTGTTTCAGGAGTCATTTTTAAATAATTGGTGCAGAAAGTCAAACTTCAGCGTAAAAACCGAGGTATTATGAGAGAGCAACCCCCTCGTATACATAACCATTTCTGTTCGTTTTAAGTTGTGATATTGCTCCTTATTTTCAGCTGAAAAAAAAACTATATATATATATATATATATATATATATATATATATATATATATATATATATATATATATATATATATATATATATACTAGCTGTTGGGGTGGCGCTTCGCGCCACCCCAACACCTAGTTGGTGGGGGCGCTTCGCGCCCCCCCCCCAAGCCCCCCCGCGCGCGTAAGTCGTTACGCGCCATAATAGTTACGCGCCATTGTAGTTGTGTCCCTATGTCCCACCTGTGAATATAGATAGATATATATATATGGTTTTAACTACGTAAAACTTGCGAATATACAACATTCTTTGCTGTCCCATTGTCTTTGCATATAAATAGATTGTCAGGTTTACCGACTCTTGAACATGCAACATATAATGGTCCATGGGAAAACAATCTGTATTCAGATCTATACCTCATGATTCTAATGATTGCCCTTGAGCTTTGTTGATGGTGATTGCTAATCGACCATTCCCTGTCCCGGTGTCCCGGTCGTCATTTACATCCCCCTGTTTCCCCCGGTGTCCCCGTTGTAGTTGTGTCCCTGTGTCCCGGTCGTCATTTATATTCCCTGTGTCCCGGGTCCCGGTCGTCATTTGTATCCCGGTGTCCCGGTCTGTATATACATTCGTTTTTTAGTTTTGTTTTTCTCCTTTATTTTTTTCCTTTTTTTTTCTTTTTTAGCTTATTTAGATTTTTAGATTTTTTAGTTTTTTTATTAGTTTTTAGTTTTTTTTTCTTTTTAGTTTTTTTGTCCCGGTCGTCATTTATATCCCCCTGTTTCCCCCGGTGTCCCCGTTGTAGTTGTGTCCCTGTGTCCCGGTCGTCATTTATATTCCCTGTGTCCCGGTCGTCATTTGTATCCCGGTGTACCGGAGTTGTGTCCCTGTGTCCCGGTCGTCATTTATATTCCCTGTGTCCCGGGTCCCGGTCGTCATTTGTATCCCGGTGTCCCGGTCTGTATATACATTCGTTTTTTAGTTTTGTTTTTCTCCTTTATTTTTTTCCTTTTTTTTTTCTTTTTTAGCTTATTTAGATTTTTAGATTTTTTAGTTTTTTTTTTAGTTTTTAGTTTTTTTTTCTTTTTAGTTTTTTTGTCCCGGTCGTCATTTATATCCCCCTGTTTCCCCCGGGTCGTCATTTATACTCCCTGTGTCCCGGTGCTTTGTTGATTTTAGTTTTTTTTGTAGTTTTTGCCTTTTTTTAGTTTTTTCAGTTTTGACGTCACCTGATCCAGTTTTTTCAGGTGACGTCACCTGACACATCCATCCATCCATCCACAGACAACTTATTTTTATATATATAGATATATTTATGATATACGTATATATTGCATTTAAACGTAACCTTTAGTAGTGCTGTTTGTGTCTCACAATATTTCTTTCGACAGATCTGTTGGGTTACGGCTGATCTAATAATTTAAAAGATGTGAAAGGTGTCCATTGGGATCTAACAAGTACATTTGGCAATGTGAATATGGTTAAAAATCACCGTTAGGAGTCTGTGATGGGATGGGTGTGCCGCTAGATTGATTTTTTGATAAGTTCGTCCAGCTATTTTGAAGCTGAAAAAATTGGATTTCTCTTCTCCCATGACATATTCCTCCAAAGAAAGATCCTCCCAAGAAAGATAGCCCCCCCCAATCCCCCCAACCCAAAATAATCCCCTTGAAAAACGTTTGTACACTTCCCAATAACCATTACTGTATATAAACACCGGTCAAAGTTTGTAACTTGCAGTCCCTCCCCTGAGGACTGTGGGGGGCAGGTCATCCCAAAGACATATTTGTTACGGTTGTCGACTATGCTGAGCAAAATGGATATATCAAAATTTTGATCCGTTGACTTTGGGAAAAAAATGAGCGTGGGACGGGGCCTAGTTGCCCTCCAAGTTTTGGGTCACTTAAAAAGGGCACTAGAACTTTTAAGTTCCGTTAGAATGAGTCCTCTTGCGACATTCTAGGACCACTCGGTCGATACGATGACCCCTGGGAAAAAACAAAAAAAAAAAAAAAAATAAATAAATAAACACGCACCCGTGATCGGTCTTCTGGCAAAAAATACGAAGTTCCACATTTTTGTAGATAGGAGCTGGAAACTTTTACAGTATGGTTTTCTGATGCACTGAATGCGATGGTGCGATTTTCGTTAAGATTCTGTAACTTTTAGGGGATGTTTTCTCCTATTTTCCAAATTTTCTCAGGCTCGTAACTTTTGATGACAAAGACTAAATTTGATGAAACTTTGGTGTAGTATCGAAACTTTTAGTATCGAAATTCCGTTTTTTGCAGTTTCGTTTACTATTGATCCGGATCGCTCCTTACTACAGTTCGTTACCACGAACTGTTTGATTACCACGAACTGTTTGAAAATTGCTTGCGTTGAGTGAAGCTAAAGCAAAACTTGAGTTCCAGTTATGTATTTGTTTTTGGAACTCTTTAGAGAGCAAGGGGTGTCCTGTAACAGGCCAAGAAAATTCATTTGGAAATTGTTGACGCAGGAATGCAATTCGGCCAAGCAGGCAACCCCGTGTAAATCATCTTTGATAGCTACTTTTCCTGTGGGATAATGAGAACTCCACAGTGAATACCCACAGAGTTGGAGGGTCCCAATGACTTGTAAAAAACACTCGCGTAGTTTACGGTATCTTTGTAGGTTTTTACTGGGTTTTATATCACAGTTTGTTGGCATCGAAGACTGTGATGGTGGTATTCCTCTAAAATAACATTTTTTTTCGGTACTTGCGTACATAATAGTGCAGACTCGAGAAGTGAAGTTAGGTCAATCCTAATGAAATATACCAAAATGTAATGATAATATAATGCTTTAGAAGGAAATTTCAGCTACTTATCTGTACATTAGGGGGGGGGGTAAAGTTTAGCGGGTCTGCATGCAAAAATGTGTTAGCTACAATTATTCTGCATATCATGAAGAATGAAGTGTTTTCTAGCTTCACACTGTCCAAATACTTTACCCTGACGCCCCCTTAATGTGCAAATATATAGCCCAAATAATATAAGTTCAATGTTTACTGTCACCCGTCTGTTGTTTTCCACTGCGCGTAAGCTAATTGTCTCTTGGTACAGACGGATAAAACCGGTTTGTTCTCGAGTGTGCACCGTTATGTACACTAGTAATTTTTTTTTTCTGCACTTTTATTTTGACTCGTTCTGATTCTCGCTGTCCTTTGACAGCACAGTTCTTTGTTCTTTACTGGTCATTTTTGACACTTTCACTTTCATTTTTGAGTCGTTGTGATTCTTGCCGCCACTTAATTTGTGACTTGTTCTTACTGTTGGTTTCGCCAATATTTTAACTACTTATCTCTTTGATCTTTATTTTCGTTTATCATTGCTTCAGACATTTTTTCAGTGCCTTATGCCTTAGTTGCTTGGATTGATCGTGTCACTTTTGATGGTTTAGGTTGTCCATTTTCACCTTACGGTTTTGTCCTCTTCTGTTCTTTTTTTGTACCCGTTTTGTGCTAACGTTAATTTACGTTTGTGTCCCCTAGATATTATGAAACTGCTGAAAATGACTTTTGAAATTTACATCACCGAATATGGGCACATAAATTTACATATTTCTGATTATTTTTTTTCTACAAATGCTTCTAAAACGGTTTTAAAATCTATTTTCCTTGTGTCTTTACTTTCATTCAACAGGATTGCTAAACTATTTAGTCTATCCTGATTTATTGTTGATATCACATGTTTTTTTAAGGGTTTTAGCCTGGAAAATGATCTCTCTCCAAAAGTAACGCTTGCTGGTATTGTTAAGAACATTTCACACTTTCAAAAACCAATTGTTCACTTTGATGGCAATGCAGAGCCCTTTCAAATTTGCTAACGAAAAGAGGAGAAAGAAAAGGTTTCGAAATCCAGGTAGAGAAACAAAGCAGACTTTGATGGATTATCTTATCAGAAAGTGAAAAAAGTAGTTCGGCTTTTATCGCATGCTATTTGAACTGTGATCACAGTTTTTTTTTCTTTTAACAATAACCAAGGTTTGTTAGCTTTTTAGTTCGTGACCTTTTGTATAAAAATCATTAAATTCACATTTTTTCAACAAGTTTGTGCTGTACACTCTCAAATGAAATGATTGTTTAATTTGATAATGTCTGGCAAATATTTGTCTCCCTGCCTTTTTAGGGGTATTTTCTTTGAAAAATACCCTTTTGGACCTTTCATTGAACAAATAAAAAAACAAAAAAGACCAATAGTTTTGCACTCCTCTCCCCATAGATATTGAAAAGCAAATTTTGCCCCTTCCCGAAATTTTCGTGAATTAACCATAAATAAATGAATAATGCTGAGTAAAAGCTGCTAAATGGCAATTTAGCAAATGATATAGCAGTTTAATGTTCTTTCCCTTTCAACTCTTATAAATTAAACAGCCTATGAGAAAAAAAAAATGTTTCTTTTTCTTAGGTAGTAAAGAATATCTTTGCCATAGGAAGATAGTCTGTTATTACTCAATTGGCTGCTTAGGAAATTCTTTTTTTAATTGCAGATTATCATTTAGAAGGATAAAAGGAGACCAGTATAAGTGAGTGTAACATTTTTATTTGCTGAAAGTATAATCGCGTTATCAATTTTGTCTACTAAATGTGTCTTTTAATTTTACATCTAATTTTTGTTTTCAAATATTTAAAGTTATTTCTTTGAAATACTTGTAGTTTGTGTTCATATAAAATTTGGGTACTACTTACAGGCAGAGCTATTGAGATGCTACAGATTCAAATCTCTTTTTGAATCCCTTTCATTTTTTTTATAATCTTTATGATAACTAAGGCCTAACGTTGTCTACCTCTACACTGATGCACCCAGAAGAAACAATAAATATACCTTTCACTCCTCTCTTCTATGTAAAATTTCTATATATATCCACACTAAGGGGTAGGAATTTGGGACGTTACTTCTATGTAGGTCTCTCCTAATTTCCTATGAATTAGTTGATCAAGAACGAAACATACAGTAAAAATGCAGTGCTTTGATTTTTATTTTATTTTTTTTTTGCAGACGGCTATACCTTTAGATCTAAACACTGCTAAAGACATAAAAAATCTGGTTTCAAGCTCGCCAACATCTTCAATTCCCTATGCTACATTCAAAGGAACAGTGTCAGCAGTTCATGAGCCAATCAGAAGTCACCACTCAGATTTAAAAGGAGTTATTCAATTGTCAGCTCTTATTGAGCACCGTACTTCACAATTAGGTTCTGGCTTGTGGTAAGTCACTTTAATTACCATGGTTCTTTGCATACTTGCGCAAAGGGGGAGGATCCCTCCTCCAGATCGGTCCCAAGAACTCATAGGAAGAATTGAAAGATAAGGTAAAGATTACATAATTGGACTTTACAGTCCCTACCGACTGTGCTGATCTCTCCTTCATGACCTTTCAACCAGGAGGTGCAATGGGGGTTAGAGGCAAGTCATTCTGTGCTGTTTTTACACCATTGCTGTTTAGTTTCTTCTGTTTAGCTTCTCCAAGTACCCATCTAGAGCTGGGTCGATTCTGGCTGAGATTACAGAGTTACGCCACCGACCCCCTTCTAATCCAGATAACCAGTGACACCAGGAGTCAAGCCCCAGTCCTCGTGGACAAAGGATTTAATTTTAGCGTGCTAACCACTCAGGTAGGAATGAAAATGGGTACCATAAATTGAAGTTTTAGTAATTATCATTCCCCCTCGCTCTAAGAGGAATGTTTTTTTTTTTCAATGTAAAATAAAACTAAAGACGTAAAGACAAGTAGTGACGTCACATTTTGTTTCCACAATAATACTATGAAAGGCCAGAGAAAATATTTAAATAATTTTATGATAGTCCATTTTGTAATGAATTTGATATTAAAAAGACGAAAATCAATGATATATGAAGAGTACATTTCTTGTTCAACTCTGTTTATGAAAGTTACTTAAACAAGTACACACTGTCTGCGCCAGATGGCCAGACGCATTTTTTTTGTGCCAGATGGTGTGGAATAGTTCAGCCCTTTTGAAATTAGTGAAATATGCGTTGTTCTTACTCTTAATTCTGATTATAGTTTTTCGTCTAATGAAATGGTTGCAAAACATCGTGGCAAAAATGTTAGTTGAAAAAATCCCGATCGTCGTGTGGAGCCCTTTACCTTCCCATTGTTTTATCCAGCTGGAACGACAGGACGGACCGTGGATATGCCGCTCAAACACACTATGCAAGTCATCCACATCTAACACGGCTTGAATTAGTACAGTATCGTCTGTCACAACTTTAAGAAAGAATTCGTATTTTTCCTAGGGTGGTTGAATCGAACCCACTGTGACGCCATGACATATGTCACATTACACCAAATTATACTGCAAACGAACAACTCGCTCTAGTCGATGTCCTGATTGTAAGAATTAAGGCATTCCAATTTCTTGTGTGGATTACATCCACACGGGGAAAAGTCTAAGATATAACTATTACTTCTTAGTAAGTTTTGCTGGGATCTGATACCCCCTTTTGAAAGACGTGCTGATAACAAGGACTTAGATATACCTTTTCCCAACTGGAGTCCAAAGAGGTTAGAACGGGCCTGTAATTCCAAAAGGCACAATTAGGCCTTACTTCTCACTAATTTTGGGTGAGAAACGGATACCCTCTTTTACAAGGTGTCTTAGTAATAATAGACTAGGGTTGCCTTCCCTTCTGCCCCGTAGTGTTTCGTTTCTACGGTTTCAAAAGGCACTTATAACACCGAATCTTGATAACAGCCATACTTTCGTACTTTATTTCCTAATTAATTTTGGGTGAGAACCAACATACGCTTCTTGTCTGGCTATTGTTCAGATGACTTTAACTTCGGATCCTCTTTTCTCTCTCCCATAGAGTTTGGATCAGGTCTTGATCTGCGAGAGTAAAAACTAGAACGTCAATTGTAACCGCGTTTAGTTGATAATGAACCGCCTATTCTTTTAACTGGGTTTTACACTTATTCGCTGATTTTGGTTGAGAACAAAGTGTTCTGCTAGATGTGATAAAAAAAAAATAAAAACTTGGGATCTCTGCCCTCCTGAGGGATCAAAATGAGTACGAACTCCCCCCCCCCCTAAAAAAACGGCACAACTAGGATACAACATAACCGAAGCACTCCGTGTCCTAGATGTTCTTATGACCGCAATATTGGGATCTCTTCCCCATAAACTAAGTCTGGATCACCAAAAGGCATAGCCAAGTCATTTACCACAAATATGAAATTATATTTGGCTTAATAAAAATTAGACGTAAAAAAGAAATAATTTTTTTTAATAAAATCAGATTTTTGGATATCCAGATTGTTCCAAAATCATTTCCTAAAAATATTGAAAAGATACTGAATTTTCGATCCCACACCACTAACGGATAATTCCAAGACCTATACGCATGGAAATTATGCATTTCCTAAGAATTTCAATTTTGGAGTCCCATTTTATTTCTTGTTTACACTATTTACTAGTTTTAAAATAATAATATTATTTTTTTTGAGGGAGGGGGGGGGGGGTTGTTGGAGCCTTGCAAACTTTACGGGGGTTTCTCTTATCCTTTCTACAATCTCCATGTCAGACAAGGTTTCACAAATTCCACGTCTTACCGTTATTGAGGTACAGATCTTTGATAAAAAAAAAACAAAAAAAAAACTGTGTAAGTAGTAGTGTTGCCTTGAAACACAAATAAGGGTGCATCGTCTTAATGTCACATTTTGCACCAATCATTGAAAAGGCCGTAAGCCTAAGATGTTTTGTAGTCAGTAGAGGTAAGTTTCTGTCTGAAAAGTTATCTATTGTCAAGAAGAACACTCAGTGATGATACAATTGAATGCATCCTTAAGCACAGTCTGGGGGAGAGGGACTAAAACCTAGAAACTACAGGGCCGTAATATTTTTTTTTTTATATTTTTGTTGTACTACATTTATTTGGTGTCGTCTATAAAAAAAAACAAACTTTGTTGTGACTACAGACAGCAAATAAACATAAAATTTGCTGTTTTGTGGATTTATTTTTCTAATGGACAAATAGTGCAATAGAGTTGAAGTTTCGAGTCTCGTGTAATCGTCAACTAAGCAGAGTTGCGGCCAGGTTCTATGGTGACGGTAAATTTGATAATTTTGAAATATAATAATCGCCGTAATTGCGTACCTGTACCTATATCGTATATAAAAAAAAAAAAAAAAAAATATATGTGTAACTGATTTTCAGGAAAAATCTATAAACACATAAACCTAATTATAGATCGTTTGATGAATTTTAAAAAAGAGTTCAGAGTTGAGAGTTTTTTTTTCAGAGTGCAAAGTTTCATTTGCTACTAAATAAATTTAGTACACAATACTCTTTTTCTCCCTGCACTTCATGGCCGAAATACATATAATCCATACAATATGGCGTTTTGTTGGCAGTTGTCAGGGCCTCCTTCCACGCATCATTATATGTTCGTCGTTCTTTTTCAGGTGGTAGCAGAACTTTTAAGCTCTGTTGTCTTTTAACACGAGAAAACGCCACGCGAAACATACCATAATTAAAAACAGGATTACGAAGGTCGACGACAGCAAATTAGAAAGTTTTGCCTTTGCGACTTATGGAGTTGTCATAGAAAATGAAGGTCAAAGTAGTAATTGGTGCCGTTGAACAGTAGATCCAAATTTACCTTTAGGCTACTACAGTCTAGAGTAGCTCGAGAAAAATGAACTTCGTTTCCTGATTTCCCCCCAGTAATTGTATCGTCTTAACTATGTTGTTACATAATTCAGTAACAATAAGGCCGGTTCCATTACACATCCCTTCTGAATATCTAAGCTATGTAAAAGCATAACGATTGTATTTCTCTTATTTTAAAGTCACGTGGTGGTAAATATGTCGTATGAATTGAATTAAGGAGTTCTGGAGTGAATTCAATTCCTCTCTTTTTTTTTTTTTTTTTTTTTTTTTTTTTTTTTTTTTTTTTTTTTTTTTTTTTTTTTTTTTTTTTACAGAATCATGACTTCTATAAGATTTGTGTTCTTCTGGGAGGCTATCGACAATTTTCGCACTTGTTCAACTAACTTCTTTGTTGGTCGAAGCTAAAATAACATGGTCCTTCATTAAATTGGTTGACTTGACTGACATCTGCAAATCCTTCCTCAATTAAATAACCACTGGAAATTCCATCTTCCGGTAATTTGATTTTATTAAGGTCATTTTTTCCGTTCAAGATCGACCCGTATATTTGTTCTAAGCAAATATGTCAAAGATAATTCCAAAGATGCCTTTTTTATTCACAGTTCAAGTATTTTATTGCGGTTGCTTTGGAGTCGAACTGGTAAATACTGTCGGAAATCACCTCTTGCAATTAGAATTTTCTCTCTGAATGGTACGTTTGGATTTGAAATGGACCGCAACAGCATATCCATAGCCCCAGTTTCCGCTCTTATAAGTTACCCATACTTTTTGGTTTAGCGGACATATTCATAAATAAACTAATAAGTATTGTAAAAGAGGGAATTGACCTAGATAATATTCCGCACCCACTAAGCATTTTCTACATGGCCATATATTCTATATTTGCTGCCTCAACAACCCAATGAGGGAAACTATACTTGTAAATGAATGTTGCCCCCTATTATTATTTCACCATTAATTTTTCATTATAATGTTTGAAAGGGTGATGGGGATTGGAATGACTATGGCAGAAATAAAATTATTATAAATCTTCTGGTATTCTTAACTATCGTAACAGCATCAATTACACCTGTATTTTGTCTCCAAAATTGAATAAAATAATGTGACATATAGCAGGAAAAAAAAATTAATAAATGGTCTTTTGGTTACCCCATACCCCACCTTTGTTTTTATAAGTCTAGCGAAATTGGATTCAAATGGTTGCATAGTCAGAAGTATTTTTATCAACCAGTAAATGGAGTTAATTACACTTTGCCTGAACTCTAGCATGAAAATGGAACGAATGTTTGGTTTCTTGCAAAACTCAAGAAATTGACTGTAATTGTGTCAATGCAGTGCAAATGTTCAGGATCCTAAAACCAAAAAGCGCGTTTGCCAAAGACAGTTTTCAAATGAATGTTATCTGCCTTTTTTGTCATTGGTGGAATTATATTGACTTGATTTTCATTGGTCAAACTGCTGATCGACAGTTTTACACTGAGGTACTTAAAAGTTTTTGAAAAATGCCAGGGGGGAAGCCACAAGCCACATTTATGTAGGATGAATAGCCTTTACGTCAAGATAATGTACCTGATCACATGTCACTCTCCGTGAAAAAGATTGGACCAGCCAAAAATGTGATCTTATTCAGCTGAGTTGGCACCCTTGATTGTTGAAGAGACCTATTTTTCACAGTTAAAGACGATCAGTAGGAAACGGAGAAGTTGGGGAAACTAAAAACTGGTTTCCAGAAATGTTACAAATAATAGAAATCCCGAATTAGGAGTGTGCGAATGCGGAAGGGAACTGCTTTTGAGGCAACATTATCTCGAAGAGCTTGCTTCTCTTATAACCGCAGATTTCACGTACGATTTGATGTGATCATCCTTGTCGTTTTTCTATCCTCAAATTTTGTTGTCCATTATTTTCATTTGGGATTCGTTGTGATTCCTGTTGTCGCATGTCTTCTAACCGCAAATCTCGTTTGTGCTTCAATACCTCTGACATTTTTCCATGTCTTTTGCTAAGAATTTTTGGATTCATTCAAAATCATGTGTAATTTTGTATTAAGTCTTAGATACTGAAACAACTTTTCCATCGTTTCCCAAGTCGCTATATTTTCTGCTTTCATTGCGTTGCTGTGTAATTCAGTAACAGCTACATATATATCAGATATACATATATATATATATATATATATATATATATATATATATATATATATATATGTATATATATATATATATATATATATATATATATATATATATATATATATATATATATATATATATATATATATATATATATATATTTGTATGGGTGGCCCATATATAGGCTACATATTTAAAAAATTTTCCGTATGCCTTTTTGATTTTATAATTGTAATTTGGTACATTGCAGTAACTCATTTTGCAATGGACAAGAATAAAAATACAGTATTTTGGTTTGCAAAATGGATGTACATTGTATGTTCTTCCCCTACAGTTAATGTCTCATTATCTTGCTGCTATCACTTATTATGATATAATTTCCAATATCAAGCTTCTCCGTAATCTCAAGGTTAAACTAATCATCCTCGACAGAATAAATCTGCAGCAGCTTAAAGGACTAGGGCATATGCAACGTATGCATAGTAGTCGTCTCCCAAAGATAGCCTTTGATGGCCGGGTATGTGGTTCCTGACCTAGAGCCCCCCCCCAAGGAGATGGAAGGACAACTTCTCGTCGCTTAGCCTACCACATCTTGTCCGCCTCGCCAAAGATAGAAGTGCGTACAGGAGTTACATCTGTAGAATGGTGAAAGAAGGGGCCCCAAAACGACCTCCAAGGACGGATGGGATTTAGGTTAATGTCTTATTTCACTTCTAAGTCTTAGAGCCTAAAAGTTTTTTTTAGCATATGAAGCATCCAGAGGCTCATCTGACCAAGTCCAAAAAAAACGAAAGTTCATTTGGCTTTTGATTTCAAACCATAAATCATCGGATGAGTCAACTGCCCAGAAGCTTCATTTTTGCTTAAGTTCTTGAATGAAGTAAAGTACAGATGGATTGTAGTAGAAGAGGTCTTTCTAAAACTTGAAGCAAGGAAGATACCTCTTCACCACTACCAGGATAGAAAATTTCAAGGGGAGATTCAAAAGGGGCTTCTTTTAAGAATATGACTGGCAATGTGCATAATCTGGCTTTTTGAAATTGTTTTTATATGGAAAAAGTTATGATTCAATTAAATGACAAAGCCTTACAAAGGGACTTTGTCTGGCTGACTTTTGAATAATTGATATATGCTTCAATTTTTTCCCTTAGGGTCGATCGTACACAAACTTTACATTCAGTCTCTAACTCGATCCCATGGTCCTTGAAAGGTACAAATGCAACGGTGGAAGTCACTGATTCTCTGCTTGCTGATATTCTGCATCTTCAGACTATAACTGACAAATTTACACCAAATAATTACAGTCTTGGGGGAGCACTAGCATCCTGGATTGCTGGAGAAAGAGTGAAAGGGATTCAAGAGTCGGAAAGGATGCTTTTAGAAGGTTTGTCTGCTTTTATTTGTAGTTTGAGGCTCTTATTGCATTAAAAATGATTTTCTTATCTTTAGGTATGTTTAGAGAAAAAGAGTATTATAAGTACTTCTTACTTGATAGCTGCAAGACTTCTAACATATTTAGCGAAATTATAGCAGAATATTAGGATTTTTTTAGTGCTAATGTGAATAAAACTGCTGTAATTATATTTTTCTCTAGAATCGGTGCTAACTGTTTGTCCTTACAGTAGTATCCCCAAGATAGTTTTAATGACACACATGGTCACTACTCCTTTCTTCCTTTAATGATTCAAGATGAACAGCGACCCCCTCAAGAGGCAGGTAAATGTTGCGTCATAGAAAGTGTTTTCTAGGAGATGCAGGTGCATGTTATGTAATTGAGGTTACGCATAAGTTGAGGGTGACGCAACTTGCGTGACTTTCCTTCAGTATTGAAAAAGAGTTCAATGTGTCAAGATCAAGGATATTATTCTTTAGTAACGGCTGCTTTTACTCTATGGGATGTTGAAGGCGCTAACAATGGCGAAATGAAACCTAGAGTACCTAATGCTCCAGTAGAAATTACAAGGAGTTAACGGCTAATCCTAGAATTGGACGACATGTTTGCGCGATATGTTATATCATTAACCAAATTCAAGTTAGAAGAACAGTCATGCTTTGCAGCAAAAGTGAATATAATGCATATACAAAGATTACAAGATGGATTAAATGTATTAGTGAAATAAAATTGAAGACAACGATATGAATCAATCTATCAAAAGGAGTAAGTGTGTTACTAGCGAGATCTATTGTTAGTATTTATAATCCATAGTGAGAGTGTCAGGATTAAAAATGAGTGGATTTGAGAAACGAAAACTTCTAGGGGATCTAGTGACTTTGGAAAAATGTTTGATTCTAGATGATAATTTTTTTAGAGTTATTTCTTCAAAGGAAAATATATTCTCAAAGAATACTTAATTATATAATGAGAAATGAGTTTCCATCATGGGACTATGGCATGACACTTTTACGTCGTGGGTCAGATGGATTTACTCAATTTATTGATATATTAATTGAAAAAGGCAAAATGATATTGCGACTTAGCTTTTAACCACTACCTAGACAGTCATTTTGCAAGGAGACAAGAAATAAATCGAAAAATCCTGTCTAAACTTGTTTTGTGACGTCGCTGCTCCTCCTAGTAGACTTTCATTTTCCCCGGTTAGTTTCTCTTTGGAAGGGAGATAGTCAACATTGAAAAATGTTTTACACATGTCCATTATGTTTGTATACATTAGGCAGCTGGTCATCCTGTGAAAATTGTTCTTTTTTTGCTGACTATAATGAAAAGTGTAGATTATGCAATCCACATTAATTGCATAGAGGATACGGAGTGCAAGTCAAAGATTGTAATTCCTGCCTTGAAGAGATTTGTGACTCTCACGTTAAAGGTTTCCTATGCTCCAATTGTCACTATGATAAATGCGATTAATGGAAAGATACTAACCCTCGTATAATTGCGAAAACCCTAAGCTTCGTTTCGGTTTATTTTTAAGAGAGTGGTATCGTCGTGATTTTTAAATTGTTTTGGGAAGAAGAACCTGGTCTACGCTTCAATTGCTGTAGTAATAAGAGAGTCTGGTTTTTACGACATCGCTGTATAGATACCGGCTACTATGAATATAAACCTACATACTTTTTTTTGGCTGTTACAGAAAGTGACTCTTAGTATGAGAATTTATTGAGCGACATTGCTTCAAATAAGCAAATTGACACATGTGAATTTTACAATATGAATCATAACAGTATTATTTACTTTACGAAGAGATATAATAAAAAATATGACCCTGACTTTGCATGCCAAGTTGAATACAAGTTGAATCCTGAGGAGCTACCGCCACTTATCGTTTCTGATGGTTACTCACACGTATAAGAAGAACTCTAAAGGACACAGAGTTTTTGTACATACACATTTTATTAATAAACAAATTTACTAACATTTTTAAAGCATTCCACTCTTAGGGCACTAAAATTTATATTATACAGGTATGAGAGAGTATTTTCAACTAGAAAGTCGTCCAAGTGAGGATTGTCACCATAAATGCTAAAAACTTCTCTGTAGGTATATCCATGACATTGAAAAATAAAATATAGTGAATGAAAACCATAGCTTTTGGTTGATAAATCTTGTACTCGCCTCCGATTTTGAATAATAGATTTTTCACTTTGCTCAAGAAAGTTTTTAATGTGATGCGCGTAGAACTTATACGGCAGGCCAAGAGGATCCAAAAATTCAATATTCTTCGCTATTTGAAAGATGCATAGCAAATGCCCCGTCTTTATAATTGATGGGCTACTATTAAAAATGATAATGGTATTGTCAACAATATGATCAAGGAATACCGAAGGTATGCAATAACATTTGTATTCGGACATATAAGGATCTAAATTGAATGCATTAATTATTTGATTTGAGTTTAGGGTGCCAATTCTAATAGAACACTGCCACCAGTGGTAATCAAACAGTTCGTGGTAACGAACTGTAGTAAGGAGCGACTCGGCTCAATAGTAACCAAAACTAAAAAAATAGAATTTTTATACTAATAGCTACATCAAAAGAATTGCATTTTAATGCTGATTTTAAATATATAAGTTTCATCAAGTTTAGTCTCACCCATCAAAAGTTACGAGCCTGAGAAAATTTGCCTTATTTTAGAAAATAGGGGAAAACAACCCCTAAAAGTCATAGAATCTTATCAGATTCTAATCACACCATTCAAAATCATTGATGTGAAACACCATTCAAAATCATTGATGGTGTGATTCAAAATCACACCATCAGATTCAGTGTATCAGAGAACCCTATTGTAAAAGTTTCAATCTCCTATCTACAAAAATGTGGAATTTTGTATTTTTTGCCAGAAGGCAGATCACGGATGCGTGTTTATTTGTTTATTTTTTGTTGTTTTTTTCCAGGGTTGATTGTATTGATCCAATGGTCCTAGAATCTTGCGAGAGGGCTCGTTCTAACGGAAATTGAAAGTTCTAGTGCCCTTTTTAAGTGACCAAAAAAATTGGAGGGCACCTTGGCCCCTTCCCATGCTAATTATTTTCCCAAAGTCACCAGATCAAAATTCTGAGATAGCCATATATTCAGCGTAGTCGAAAAACCTTATAACTTTGTCTTTGGGGACGACGTACTCCCCACAGTCCCCGTGGGAGGGGCGACAAGTTACACACTTTGACCAGTGCTTACATATAGTAATGGGTATTTGGAAGTGTACAGACGTTTTCAGGGGGATTTTTTGAAGGGGATATGTTGGGGGAACTTTCCTTGGAGGAATTTGTCATAGGGGAAGAAAATTATCATGAAAGGAGCGCAGGATTTTCTAATATTATTAAAAAAACAATGAAAAAATAAATATGAAAAAGTTATTCAACTGAGCGTAAGGAGAAGCATTAAAACTTAAAACGAACAGAAATTATTGCGCATATGATGGGATTACCTCCTCCTAATACCCCGCTCTTCACGCTAAAGTATTTTTAGTAATTTCAACTATTTATTCTACGGCTTTTGTGATTCAGGGGTCATTCTCAAGAAATTGGGACAAAATTTCAGCTTTCGTGTAAAGATATATACGTAATAAGAACATGGGAATACAGAAGTTCGTTACGTAAGCTAATTTGTAAGTTATGTATATCTTTTACTAATAAAAACATTCGTAAAAAATTAAAAGTTCTAGTTGCCTTTTTAAGTAACCAAAAAATCGGAGGGCAACTAGGCCTACTCCCCCGCTCCTTTTTTCTCAAAACTATGAGAAAGCCATTTAGCCAAAAAAATGAATATGCAAATTTCGTTTTAATTATTCATCTGCGGAGAGCCAAAATCAAAACATGCATTGATTCAAAAACGTTCAGAAATTAAATATTAAAAAAAGCGATTTTTTTTTAACGGAAAAGAGCGGCATTAAAACTTAAAACTGCTTCCTCATCAACGCCCCGCTATTTACGCTAACGTTTGACTCTTTATCTTAATTCTACTTTTTAAACAACAGAAAAACGGGGCTTTGATGAGGAAGCAGCCCCTTTCACATACGAAGTAATTTCTGTTCGTTTTAAGTTTTAATGCCGCTCCTTATTTTCCGTTAAAAAAACTTGTTTTTTTTATCTAATTTCCCTACAGGTTTCAAATTGATTTAGCGAGATTAATGCAATACTCTCTTCCAATAGTTCGGCAAAGATACACTCTAAACGTACTGTATTCGTTCGAAAAATAGACATATCTTGAGTACCGGACAAATCCAATACAATGATGTCATCCGTTTTTGCAAACATTTCTTCGCGTATACCGTTTTCAAATAATTGTGAATCTTGATCTAGGGATTGCATTGTCAATTCGTATATCATTCTCTAGATTCACCTTTTCGTAAATTTGGTCTTACATAACTCCCTTGTTAAGACATCACAATATAGCATCTGACAGATTATGGCAAAATTGTCATTAGCTTTATCCATAGATACAATTACAAATTCATTTTGTAGATTAGCAATTGCTTGTTTTATCCTAGCATTATAAAACAATGAATTAATGTTGCGGTTTTTTAAATAGCATATATTTTATTTCGTATTCGACTAATAATTAAATCCTTCCAACTTTGAAAGCTCTCTTTAGTTTTATTCTCTTTCTTGCACCACTTATCAATAAATGAATCAAAATTTTCTAAGCTACCAAGAATACTTGATGGTTTCAAATGATGGGAAAGATGGAATTTAGATCCTTTAATCATTGCATTTTGAAGATCTTCTTTTTCAATATTGATAAGTCCCCTGGTACAACATGTTGGTAAGTGGAATTTACAAATGGACCCAGCTTGCTTACAATTACACACAGGTTTCCAATTTATACAACTATCCAATCTTTTAAGCATTAAAATATAATTAAAAATCATTTGCCCAATAGTTTTTGAAAATTTTTAAGTTAAAATTGGACTATCTTTATAATTCAAATTACTAGGAAGGACCTGTTTCACCTCCCACTGATTTAAAATTTCTAGTAAATTAATATATTTGATCTGCTTACAAGTAAATTTAACAGGTAAATATATTCTGTTATCCCTGCTGCCAATCTTACAAGACTTATTATGTTTTGAAATAAATTTTGTTGTAGCTAGAATGCAAATTGCATCGTATATTACTTTAAATTTATATTCAAGAGCTGTATCATTTTTAACAATCCAGAATAGTTTTATTAAATTCCTTCTGGTAACGTATTTAAACATTATATTACAAAAGTCATACCCTTAGCCTAAAATAGCTGGCATAGATTCGTAGAAAACTTATTTAAATTCAGTTCATTTTTTCTATTATTTTTCAAATGCCCTCTCGATCGTTTTTAACGTATAGTAGGACAAGTAAAAAAAAAAGGATGGCCCATAAAACCATCAATACATTTAACAACAGCCTGAGACATGTCTCCATATTTAGCTACTCGATCATTTAGCCCAAAAGGATAAGCTGTACCGAGAGTATGGATCCAGAAATCCTCATGTTTTCGCAGTCTGCTATTCTTCTCTTCTTTATTTAAGTTGTCTAAATCCAAATTTTCTAAAATGTAATAGTTATGTCTGATATGGAACAAGTACCCTTATTACAATGTTGAACTAGATAGTTATTAGTTTGTTCCTTATTAATTGTTGTTTTATGCCCAGAAAATCTCATATACATACTATTAGTTGTTTCCCCCACATATTGTAAACAGTGTTTTTACATTCTAATAAATAATTTACATTAGTTGTTTTACAATTAACATTACCACGTAACTTGCATGCAAAATTTTTATTATACAAGGTGCTCTTAACAAAAGTACGAGGGATGGTTCCGAGGCTAATATTCATGTTTTGTTGCATTAAATATTAAAATATAAATCAAAATCGGAACGACATACAAAACAAAGTCCAGAAATCAAAGTTCAGAAATCATGCCAAGGTCAATAAACACACACAAAAAAAAAACCAAAAGAACCTAAAGTTTTGTCTAAATGATAAAGTTGAAAGATTTATAAAAGAAAACATGAACATTTGGTAAAGTATGGTAAAAAAAAAATTGTTCGAAATGCTTTCCAGTGTCGACAGTTTTATAACCGAGAGAAATAATTCTAAAACCGTTTATTGTAGAAATTATTGTAGATCGCTTAAAAGCTCTTGAAACGCAATCCTGTATATATTTTATATGAAATATTGATTTTAAAAAGGTTGCTTGGATTCAAAAGCTTTTTGGATTGGCTAAGTGAGATTGATCGCCTGTCACTTAAAGCTCAAGAAGAATATGCTGAGCTTTCTAGTGACTTTAACTTAAAACTATAGTTTCCAAAACAGCCCTTACCTGAATTTTAATCAGAACTTGAACTGCCTGCAATCGCTGATATGGCGTTAAATATTCTTCTGCCAGTAGACACTACGTATTTATGTTAAGTTACTTTCTAAGCTTTAATACGTGTTAAATTTCAGTATTAATCATCGCTCAAAAATGTTCAAGAGGTCTTACATCCAACAGCATCAAACATTCCAAGATTTAATTAGTTATGCAATTAAAAAAAAATCAGGCATATCCTTCTCATTAAATTTTTTTCTTTGCTTTTAATTTAATAATTACCACTCAATCCCTGCCTTCAAATATATTTGAGTGAACTAAGACGTTCACAAAATTCCCTTTTATTTATGCTACTGAAAAAAAAGATGCAGTTTCGATGAAAAATAGGGCATATAATTTTTGTAACTATAATAAATACAATTTTGCGACTCTTTGTGCAATTTTTAGTTTTAGATTTGTATGTGTTTAAAGAAATTCTGGTAATATTTATTTTCATATGTACCCTACATGAATTAAATAAAAAAAAACAAGTTTTTTGAAATGAAAGTAAGGAGCGACATTAAAACTTAAAACGAACAGAAATTACTCCGTGTATGAAAGGGGCTTTTCCTCTTCAACACCCCGCTCTTTAAGGCTAAAGTTTTTTATTGTTTTAAAAAGTAGAGTTGCGAGAAAGAATCAAACTTTAGCGCAAGGAGCGGGGTGTCGAGGAGGAAAAGCCCCTTTCATATACGGAGTAATTTCTGTTCGTTTTAAGTTTTAATGTCACTCCTTACTTTCATTTCAAAAAACTTGTTTTTTTTATTTAATTTCTGAAAGTTTTTGAATTAATGCATGTCTGATTTTGGCTCTCCGTACATAAATTGTTAAAATGAAATTTGCATATTAATTCTTTTTTTGGCTAAATGGCTTTCTCTTAGTTTTGATCAGACGATTTTGAGAAATAAGGGGTGGGGAAGGAGGCCTAGTTGCCCTCCAATTTTTTGGTTGCTTAAAATGGCAACTAGAACTTTTAATTTTTAACGAACGTTTCTATTAGTAAAAAATATACGTAACTTAAGAATTAACTTAAGTAACAAACTTTTATATTCTTATATTTTTGATTATATATATGAGGGGGGTTTGTCCCCTCGTTAATACCTCGCTCTTCACACTAAATCTTAAGTTTTGTCCCAATTCTTTAAGAATGACCCCTGAATCAGAAAGGCCGTAGAATAAATAGTTGAAATTACTAAAAATAATTTAGCATAAAGAGCGAAGTATTTATCTCCTCCTAAATACCTCGCTCTTTATGCTAAAGTATTTTTAGAACCCCTCATATGCGTAATAATATCTGTTCGTTTTAAGTTTTAATGCTTCTCCTTCCTTTCAATTGAAAAAAAAAAACTCTTTCATGTTTATATTTTCATTGTGTTTTTTTTTTAATAGTAATGCTAGAAAATCCTGCGCCCTTTTTATTGAATTTCTCTTTCCCCATGAAATATTCCTCCAAGGAAAGATCTTCCTATATATCCCACTCCTCTGAACCCCACACCCAAACCAAAAAAATCCCCCTGAAAACGTCGCTACACTTCCCAATAACCATTACTGTATGTAAACATTGCTCAAAGTTTGTAACTTGAAACCCCTCCCCCAGGGACTGTGGGGGGGGGGGGGTAAGTCATCCCCAAAGACATAGTTATTATAATTTTCGACTATGTGGAACAAAATGGCTATCTCAAAATTTTGATCCGTTGACTTTGGGAAAAAAAATGAGCGTGGGAGAGGGCCTAGGTGCTCTCCAATTTTTTTGGTCACTTAAAAAGGGCATTAGAACTCTTCATTTCCGTTAGAATGAGCCCTCTTGCAACACTCTAGGACCACTTGGTCGATACGATGACCCCTGGAAAAAAAAAAAAAAAAACAACAACAAACAAACAAATAAACACGCATTCGTGATTTGTCTTCTGGCAAGAAATACGAAATCCCACATTTTTGTAGATTGGACCTTGAAATTTTTCCTATAGGGTTCTCTGATACGCTGAATGCGATGGTGTGATTTTCGTTAAGATCCTATGACTTTTAGGGGATGTTTCTCCCTATTTTTCTAAATAAGGCAAATTTTCTCAGGCTCGTAACGTTTGATAACAAAGACTAAATTTGATGAGGTTTATATATTTAAAATCAGCATAAAAATCTGATTCTTTTGATATATCTTTTAGCATCGAAATTCCGTTTTTTAGAGTTTCGTTTACTATTGAGCCGGGTCGCTCCTTACTACAGTTCGTTACCACGAACTGTTTGATATTATTACCTAATAAATAAATCATCAAAACAAATGTGTTCATCTTTTTGTTTTACGTTTATATGGGGTCGCCAGGCAGTGCAATGGCCTCCTTGAAGGAAAAGGGGGTGGTTACCCTAAGTGCGGTTAGAATCCCCTCTTGGAAAATTGTAGCCTAACATATACTTTTCCATTTTTTTAACCCATCCCCCTACCTTCAAAAGGGTTCTGGAATAGAAAGTGATCTGAACACAACCGGTCGATCTGTAAGACCAAAACGAGCCTCTGGCTCGTTTTGTATCCATACATTCTAGTATGGACTAATCAAATTGTGTTGCGAGAGCAACACTTTGGTTTTGTTATGTTTTTTTTTTGTTCCTAGCACCCCGATTCAGCTTATTCCTAGAAAGTGGCAAGGGTCTAACCTCTGCGGTTATTACGGAAAGTTTGGACCTTAGGCTGGATTGATATGACTACATTTTGGAAAGCTTCGTAGAACTCTTGCCTGGGGCCAAAAGGATGATTTTTGCTTGTCCTTGAGCCAGAGCCTATAGTGTGTGAAGTGAAATGGAATTTTATAGCCTATGTCAGAGAGAACTATCTGAAGTTTTTGTTTCATCAAATCATGTTTCTGCTTTTGAATGGAAAGCTCCGTTCTAGCAGGCAAGCAGGCAGGCACCAGTTTCAAATTGAAGATGGACTAAAATCTATAAGCGTTTAATATATGCGACAGTTACCCGGCCCCACAGCCAATATATCTTCTTTGAGTGATAAATTGAAAAAATTACAGAAACAAAAAAGTGGTATTTTCCCACGGGTCCGAAAGTGCTGTTATCTATAGTTTCTACCCATTTCTGTTCGCGATTTCAGCTGAGTTTATCATTCGGTTTTTCACACTTGGGATTGCAGTAGAGAAGTGTATCAGATGTTTCTCTAAAACTTTAAAAGTTATCTCATTGCTAAAGAAATTAGAGTTTATTCCTTTGCTCCTTTCTAGGTGGTGACGTTAGAAACTTGGCCTACGGCAAAAAGTCAACTTTTGAATTAAGACAGATAATTTTTTTTTGTGTCAAAAAATGTCATCCATTTTTTGTTGAAAGATTCCTTCATGAGATTTACCAGTTTTAAAGCTTAAAGGGGTTGACAACTTCAGTAGTAAGGTACACACTGAAACCAAAAATAGGCCGATACCAATTGTGAGACATATAGGGGAGTTTTAAAATACAGTCGGCTCTTAGCTCAACATCATCGGTAATGAGTGGTTCGCATTTTTTGCTAGTTGGTGAACCTATGATTTGTTTCCGGTGTATTCGATGATAAGACCAATTTGGCTCCAGTGGTAAGACATGTAGGGGACTTGTTTATTTTAAGATCCTTACAGATTAACAACTTCAGAGTTTAATCAAAGCGAGTAAACAAAACCAAAGTGTTGCTCTCGCAACACTTTGCTCAGCGAAGCCGAACAAACGTTGCCGCAACACCTCACGTTGCCAATGCAACGTAGATCTAGGTTGTATTCAATAAGAAATGATAGCCAAACGTGTTTGTCAGCTTTGATTTTTTTTTTTATAAATAATAATAAATTATTTATTATAACTAAATAATAATAGAATAAGCGAAGTTGAGAGCCAATCTAAGGCCTTGTTGTTAAAACCTAAAGGTGCTAAATGTAGATTTAACCAATTTTTCAAGTGATTGCCTTAATTCCAGCTTAAAGTCATAAAAAAACTTCGTTTTCTTAAAGAGTTAAAGAGGCTGCGTCCCAAAGTCGAACCTTAAAACGTACAGGAATTAGGAGAGGCAGTTGGGGGGCTGCCGCCCCCCAAACCCCCCGCTTTTAAAGCCTCTTTTGTACAGGTTTTTTGTTAACCCCCCGCTCTTGGCTTCGGAAAAGCCCTCTTTTAATTAACAAAGAATACAAAACAGGTTTTTGTTTGCTACCCTACCCCCGCCCCCAGCTCTTAGCTTGTGTGCTCTGTGCCTGGGAAACAGTTTCAATAATTATGTTAAAATGTAAATGGAGTGGTCAACTTCATTGTTACTAATTACTAGTTTCGGCGCAATGGTTCTCCTGTCCTCTTGTGTTTAACATTTTTCGAAGTTATTCCATTATTCATTCATTTCAATTTTTGTTAATTAAAAGAGGGCCTTTCCGAAGCCAAGAGCGGGGGGTTAGGGGGGCGGCAGCCCACCACAACAAAAAACCTGAACAAAACCTCCTAATTCCTGTATGTTTTAAGGTTCGACTTTGGGACGCAGCCTCTTTAACTCTTTAAGAAAACGAAGTTCTTTTCATATTATTTCTGTACGTTTTTCTACAATCCATGGTGGATGTAATTTAATAATTCCTGTACTCCTCGTACAGGAATTAGGACTGCCTCTCCTAATTCCTGTACGTTTTAAGGTTCGACTTTGGGACGCAGCCTCTTTAACTCTTTAAGAAAACGAAGTTTTTTTCATATTTTGTGAAAAAAACCGCCCGATAAGGGACTTGAACCCTTGACCTTAGGATTAAAAGTCCCAGGCTCTACCGACTGAGCTAACCGGGCATGTTTGAAGTCGAAATACCTGCATGTGTATAAATATAACTTTGGGGAAATGGGTTTTTCTAAGCTAGAAAATCGGGGGGTTAAGATTTTCCGACGAAACTTTTCAGAAAAATTACTCGGAGAATTCCGCGTCGAATGAGTCTTCGTACACCCAGATCCGATGTCGGCTGTGACCTGTAGGCGTGGCAGAAAAAAAGGGTTTCTGTCATTTTTCTCAAACAAAAATTTTACGGATTAAGACAAATTTTTTTTAAGCTTTCAGTCAGTCTCACCATGTCGAGCTGATCATTTTGATGTACTTGAATGTTGAAATTCGTAACTTTTAACAACAAAAAACTTAACATGGGCTCTTATGGGGAAATGGGGTTTTTCTAAGCTAGAAAATCGGGGGGTTAAGATTTTCCGACGAAACTTTCAAGCGAAATTACTCGGAGAATTCCGCGTCGAATGAGTCTTCGTACACCCAGATCCGATGTCGGCTGTGACCTGTAGGCGTGACGAAAAAAAAAACAAAAGGAGAACATGAACATTAAGTGGCTCTGCGTGGTTTCTGGAAAACAGGGAAGGAGTTATCGGATCGAGCTGAAATTTCGCGGATAAGCTCCTGGGCCCTAGGGGACCTTAACTTGTGAATTTCAGCCCGATCGGACAACGTTAAAGGGGGTGGGGGGGTGGGGTTGGGGGGTCGAAACTTTCGGCCAGATTTTTCCCATGAAGGAAAAGTCAGAGGGGGATGAAATTTGGCAGGTTTCTTAGTTGGAGTTCGGGCTACGAAATGCATCCCTCCCCATCCCTCTGCGACCACTGGAACCGAAGATCGCTTAACATTGTCGTGGTTCGCCTCTTTAAAGAGGCACGAGTGTGCCTCCTTGATAAGTAAAAGACATTGATTTGGCTTACGTAGATTTGTCATGTTTTTAGTTCTTTTTCTGTAGGAACACCTGTTACTGCTTACGGAGAAGTTGTTACCAAAGATGAAGCCCTCATTCTGCAACCTCCTTCTAATGGAAAACCGTTTATACTTTCAACGATGTCTCCACTTCAATTAATTCGCCTATTTGAACAACAGCAAACGCGCGGCAAGCTCCTAACAATAGTGACTAGTAGTATTGGTATCGCTATCATCTTTTACATTGCTTGGAAAGCAGTTAAGAAAAACAGAGAGAAGAATAGACTTAGACAGTTGCATGAATCTGTGATAAGGGACAGAGGCTCAGTTGAGACAACGCGGGAAGACCAACTCTGTGTTGTTTGTCTTACGAATCCGAAGGAGGTGATTTTGCTTCCCTGTGGACATGTGTGCACTTGTTTGGATTGCGGAATTAGGATTCGCGAGTCTTGTCCAGTATGCAGAGCCAGGGTTAGTGATATGTCACGTGCATTTATTAGTTGAATTGTTTCGTCGTTTAGATGTTTACATTTATTTTTGGCAAAATATGCTAATGGTAAAATATATTGTTTTTAACTTACGCATTCCTCTCATATTTGTCAGCTTTTAGCTAAGCCGTTTAAAGAAAAACACTGAAACAAAGGGCATACACAGAAACCGTGAGGCAGAAGGGGGGGGGTCCAGGACCCGGTGAAGCGGAGGGTCAAATGTGTAATATTTTGTAATATTTGGGACTGTTTGGTTAAAAACCTTTCCCCTGACCTTTATCCTCGTTATTGGATATATATTTGTGAACGCTCTTGAAGTGTGTTTTCATTTGAACAACTGACTACTTAAGACACCTGCTCGGCACATGTACTGTAAAAGCGAGAGAGTTTTGAATTCTCCGTATCGAAGGAGCAGTAACCCAAGGTCTCAAATTTCAAATACAAAGTTTTTCTATGGCTCCTATTTTGCCATTAATTGATAATGGAAGTTGATTAATTTGCTTTGAAAGTTGCTGGTACGATATAACACACTTTAAACCCTTTCAAATTGCAGTGTTTCACTAAACTCATATTTGTAGCATAGCAGTGAATTACAATAAATTCCTGAAGCTATAATTTGCTGCGTATAAATACATGTCAGCCAGCTGATGCGATTATTACTATTATTATTTTTTTTCTTTTTATGTTACGACTTTGATATCGAGAAGCATGCTGGGTATTTTGTGATATGACGTGGACCTTTTAAAATTTATGTTAAATCCATGTGACTTTGAGGTTAATCTCTCTTCTTCTTTTTTTCTTCCTTTGTAAACAAAAGGGAAAAAAGCTGTTTTGTGCTCTTTTTGCATCTTTCGATAACTCCTTTATATTTAAGAAAAAAAGTGATCCAATTTCTTAAACATACAATTTTTGATACTAGAAGGATAAATTAGAATATTTGAATTTAAGGTTTTGATGAAATATTTAAGGCAATTTCTAATTTATTTTATAAAAGGCCAATCAGCCTTTTTTCGTTTTACGGTGTCTTTAGAAATCACACACTACCTTGGTCAAATACTAATTTGGTTACCATTAGAATGAATTTCCTAATATTAAGATCATCAAATCCATTCATCAGACAAAACTGCAAAATGAAAGCTTTGAAAGTTATATGGCAATTAAGGAGCTGAAGCTACTTCCCAAGTTGGCGACACAATCTGGAGTGTCATAAGCTCTTTCCTACATGGTTAAATACTGCTTTTCAACCGTCGTTGCTGCTGGACTCAACATATTCGGTCTTGGCACGAGCGTACCCAATTTGCTAAAATTATACCTTTATTTAGGAGTTGAAGCTACACGCAAAGTTGACGACACACTTTTATGAGTGTCATAAGCTCTTTCCTACAAGGCTATACACTGCTTTTCAACAGCAGCCTTTGAAAACATTTTATTTGACTGCACTGGCTGGAGATATATTTGCTTTTGCCACGAGCGTCACCCAATTACGTCTTTTAAAAAAATAAGAACGGCGCCCGGGGCAGCCACCCCGGTTGTACCCCCTCCCTCCGTTTGAACAACTCTGATTGAAGTAGCTTGAGCTACAATTTTTTCTCTGTCTCATAACTCACAAAATTATACGGATTATTTAGAATATTCATTTACTGAGTGATTTGTTGCGTGAAACAGAAAAGAAACCTATCTGTTAAAGCAAACAGACTAGTCAATAACCAGTGACCAAGTATCAGGTTAGTTTCTTTTTATTAATATGCAACGGTCATTGGAAAGTAAGAACCGTTAGAGCAAAATAACTTTAATTATGAACGCAAGTTGTATCACGTACGCCTTTTTTTACTTCCCGACGCAATTACCATTAACAATCAAAAAAAATTTCAAGACTAGCTTTTGGATCTCATCATCAAAGAGCTCTGCCACCTGACCGTCAAACGAGCTAGTAGCAGTCTCTTTCAAACCTTCATCATTTTCTAAGCGCCTTCCACAAATAAATTCCTCAGCTTCGAAGCAGATGAAAATCTCATGGTGCTAAGTCCGGAATAGATAGTGGAATACCGCAACATAAAACCGTGAATTATCCTGAAGTAGAACGGTATCGCGCCGGCGATTTTGAATTGTGTGCATAACCTTTAATATTTTTTCATATTCAACGATGACAAGAAACAATTACTAATTAATTTAATGGTCAGGCTGCAGAGTTTTTTGATGAGGGGATCCCCAAGTTGGTGTGAAAAATATTTACACGTTAATGTAACGGTGTTGAAAAGAGAACAAAAAAGCTTGTTCCGTTGCCTCCACGTCTCGAGGCAATTGATATTCAGGACTGATTTTAGCAAATGAACTTCTTTTACCTACTTAGAATTCCTCCTGAAGGCATGTTTTCTTGAGCCACTTCAGGTGCCTAGTAGGGTCGCCCCCCTCTAAATCTAGGCATGATTTTCAAAGCTATTACTGGCTAGTGTCGCTAGTTAATGAAAATACAGGGGTGGGGGGAGGGGGGTGTTTTCCAAAATCAATTGGGAGGGGGGCAATTTTTCAGTGATAATAGAAAAAATGTACTTTTCGAAATAGTACATTCCACCTGCCATCCATAAGTGTAGCCACTGTTAATGGCTTAATTCCATTTAATCTCGGCAGGGTGTTCCAAAAAGTAACCTGCCTCGTAGTAAGACACTGGGCACGACAACCAGTGGCTGGATGATGACTGAAATTGAGTCAATTCACGCATTCCCATAAATAAACAGTTGAAGAAAAGTGTGACGAAGAACGTGGTATAGTTTGTCGAGATTCTTCTATAGGGCACCATACATTTGATGCAATTTTTTTTTTTTTTTTTTTTTTTTTTTTTTTTTTTTTTTTTTTTTTTTTTTTTTTTTTTTTTTTGGTATAGTGAATCTTTCTAAGCAAATTTCAACACAGTCAGGTTGGGAACAACAAGAATAAAAGTTTATTCGCAAATTAATTTTCTTTTAGAGTGCGTAAGATATTACTAGTAAGTGATTTCAAGTCTCTAATTTACCTAGAAAAAATCGTATCCGACGTTGCTTTTGTGTTAGATAATTCCTTCTTGAAGCGCCAGGGGGGGGGGGAAAGCCAAAGTGCTAGCGTAAAGGCTGAAGGGGGTCGAGGGAGGTGGCAAGCCTTCATATACACTGGTTAAGTTCTATTTGTTTTTAACCTTTAATATTGCTCCTTTTCACCTGAAAAAACTTGTTTTTTAACGAGCATTTCATCTTTTCTTAACATGGTTTCAGAGTGTTCTGGGAATTTTGGCTCCAAAAACCTTTTTTTGCGTATTTTAATCTTGTTCTTTAGATTAACTGTTGTGAATTTTATTCAAAAATCATGTTTATCAACGACCGGATTTGTGCCAAAAAAGACAGAGAAGAAGATTTATTACTGTCCCATTAGTTTCAACTCATAAAACAGGCGATAGAGCTCGCAATTTCCCTTTGAAAGAACCCTCTTCCCTATTCTGCGACCACTAGTTTGATTCAAGCAGCCATCTTTATCGTAATTTTATGGGGATATAGAAGAATGAACGCTAAAAGCCATAATAAGGTTCACTCATGTAAATCAGACAAGGTCCTTCGGATTCCGAAAAGTCTTGGATAGAATTTCTGTGCGATCTATATTCCAGTTAAAGTTTGTAAAAAATTCTATTCTTTCTAAGCAAAATCAGCTTTAGATACATCAAAATAATCAAATTTTGATGCTTATCAAAATATATAAAATGCATCAAATATAATGTCACCCATCAGAAGTTACGAGCCTGAGAAAATTTGCCCAATTTCTGAAAAAGGTGGGAACAGCCCACAAAAATCAAATGATCCTGATGAAAATGCACCATCAGATTCAGCATACCAGAGAACCCTAATGTAGAGGTTTCAAGCTCCTGTGTAGGAAAATGTGGAATTTTGCATTTTTTGCCGGAAGCAAGATCACGGATGCGTATTTTTTTGGTTTATTTGTTTTCTCGAGGGATAGGATCGTAGAAGCTCGAGAGAGGGCTCATTTGACCGAAAACAAATCCTGTGTCCTTTTTAAGTGACCAAAAATTTTGGAGGGCAGTTAGCCCCCCTCTCACGCCAAATTTTTCCCCAAAGTCGCCCGATCAAATTTTGAGATGGCTATTTTTTTTTAGCATAGTCGAAAATGTAATAAGTAAGTCTTGGAGGATGACTTGACCCCCTCAGTCTCCGGGGGAAGGGCTGCGAACTCTGAACTTTGCCCATTGTTATATATATATAGTATTGGTTATTGGAAAGTATAAGTTTTTCAAGGGGAATTTTTCTGGTGGAAGAGGGGGAGGGTTACATGGGAGGATTTTTCCACGGAGGAATTGATCGTGGATAGCGGGAGGGATTTTCCCATGGAGAGGGAGCCGGGTTTCCCAGCATTATTGAAAAAACGATCAGAAATTAAATAAAGAAAAACAACTTTTTTCAACTGAAAAGAAGGAGCAACACTAATACTTAAAACGAACAAAAATTATTACGTATATGAGGGGGTTGCCCTCTCCTCAATACCTCGCTCTTTGTGCTAAAGTTTGATATTTTGTTCCAATTAATTTAGAATAACTATTAGAATAATAAGCTTTTTTAAAAGTTCCAAATAAAACTTTTGCGCAAAGAGCAAAGTACTGAGGAGAGGGTAACTCCTTCATATAGGTAATAATTTTCTGTTCGTTTTAAGTTTTAATATTGTTCCTTACTTTTAGTTGAAATTTTTTTCTTTTTTTTTGTCATTTATATTAAAAGGAGGCGTATTACATTTTGTAAAAAATAGAGGCCTTTAATCCATATCTTGAGAGCAGAATAGAACAATAAACTTTACACATTTCGTTTAATACTGGTGGCTCTTTAGCAAAACTGTCACATAAAGACTTTTGAATTACCACAGCCAAGCTGGTCCCACGCCTAACAGAACAAGATCATTTCCCAATTATTTAGTTTGAAACGGGGGTCAGAGGAGTGACTCTGTAAGCTCAGCCAGAGTCGACCCAGCTCTAAATGGGTACCTGGAGAAATCTGGGGAAGGTAAACAGGAAGGATGTGCGAAAGCACAGGATGGTTGCCCCGCAGCCCCCCATTGCACTTCCTGGCTGAAAGGCCAAGAAACGGAGATCAGCACCGCCGGTAGATGAAAGATGACACATTAAAGATGGGAGCAATATGACACAGAAGATTCACAGTTAGTTTTGATTATAAACTTTCAGTCATCTTCTATAGTCTACTATTTTTTAAGGATAGTTTAGTCTCTGGGCGTGGAGTAAGTCTCTACGTTCAGTCTTCTGGATTCCAGGTTTAGATTAGCTTCTTAGAATGATAACATCTACATCGTTATTCTTAATTAGAGTAGCCATCCCAATGTTCTGGAAATCTCTTTATGAAAGTATGAAGTCAAGTTTATGATGCTACAACCTGAACCCTAAAAGCGTTTTACCGTTTTATATTGTTTTTATAAACTTATATAAAGTTGAATGCATTAATCTTTTTTTGACGATAAAGCCCTATGTTAACGGTGGATCCATCTCTGTTTCAAAATAAGGGATACGGAGTTCGATCCCAACTGCCGCAGGGTCTGGCATTACATAAATATTATGCATTTACGTCTCCAAAAGAAGAAAAGTCAAAGAAGAAGAAGAACGATTTTGCTCCTTAACCACTCATTTAATCCCACTAAAAGTGATAAATCTGAAATTCATCTTAAAATCTCAAATTCTTATTTCCCCTTAACTGTCATTTGCGGGGAAAATTGGTCGAATCAAGTAAGGACCGGTGTATTAGATTTTAATGATCTTTTTGGCTTTTGAATTTAAGGCAATCATCTCATTTCAAAGGACAGATTCAAATTACAAACAAAAAGATAATTTAAGACTTCTATCGCTGTTTCTGTTTTGAACAACTTGGTCAGTATGTTTTCGAATCCTCTTAGATCAGCTTAACAAGGGAAGGAGCTGGTGCCAACAAGGTCTATTACCTCAACTCTACAAGCCCATGCAAACAAAATTTGGTTACAGTTTACTCACTTCAACAACTTAGACACAACTGTATATTTTAAGAAACAATTTTATTCGCTCATTGAAAAAGTCCCCATTCAACGACAGAAATTCATAAAGATAAATTTTGCAGTAACTGGAAAAACTAAAAAGAAGCTACTCTAGCCAATACCGCAATCAAAAATCGAGCTTGTCAGTCATTTCTCTAATTTCTGCTGGCGTTAACTTCAAGCCCTGTGTCTGACAACCACCCCTTCCACAACATTCTTTTTCAGTTCTGCAGTCTTTATTTAAAACATTGCCCTCTATAGAAGCATTAATTTCCAAAAAATCCCACACTTTTGAACTTTTTCCTACAGCTAACTTGGGTCGTCCTTTGTTCAGTCCTTCCAACATCACACATGCCTTGCACACTGGTTGACTTGATATATAACTACAGCGAGTACATTTTCCTTGAATAGGTAGTCGAATTCCCTCTTTAATCGAAAGTTGCTCCCCTGAAAAATACAAACATCATAACTAACTAAAGAAGCTACAACATCTGAATTGCTAATTCTTATACTGATTAACATATTAATTGTCTTTTTTCCTCAATATGTTCGTTGGAAAGCTCTGATAACTTTTTTCCCGGTAAGCTTTTCCACTAAATATAATTAAACTGCAACCAAGGCAGGGGGTTCACCCCTTGGATGTCGACAGATTCCTGTAAATGTAAATAAGCAGTATACCCAAGTCCATTTGAGATCTCTCAATGGTGGGGAAAATATATAATGGAATGACCAAGACAATATATACGGAGATGATCCAAGACAACTTACATGCATAAATGTAGTTACATATTTTCTATAAATAGAGACATCCTTTGAATAGGGAATTGGAACCATTGGGAGGTTTAAATACCGCACTACTAAACATATTCCCAATCTTGAAATCGTCTGTAGATACCGTTGGCTGCACTGAGGTCTGAAATATTTTAGGCTAAATTTGTAAGCAGCTGCTGGCTTACGAGATTTTTATTTTTCAAAAAAACAACAAGATACTTTTATACTTCTCTGGCACGTTTCAGATTATGTCTGATTGCCACAGTTACGATACTCCGTGAGGAAGGAGATGACAGCTCTAGCTACCATCACTGCAAGATCTAAGTACCCCTTCATTTATCGAGGAATATAATTATGGAGTAGTAATGATAAAAAAATAATAAAATAAAAAGGTTGGAAAAATTTAGAAATAAAGTTATGAAAAAAACGTATTTAATTTTTTTTTTCAATTGTTGTCTGAGATATATGAAATAGGATAGAGGAATGCTTGGATTGTTTGTTGTTTTTATTACGATGACTCCAGAGGTAACTCAGCGAGGAAAGATGTGCGATGTTATTTGCAGTATCAGTTTTTGCTGTGTAGTTTGTTCATAAAAAAAAAACTCTTTATTCCTGGTACGCCCCTAGGATAACTTGCTTCAGTGAGTTCATAGGCCAGCCAGGAAATTTAGTCGAAAGAATTTTTTTCCCAGAAAAAATAAATTCTATTAATAAACAAAACTAACTTAACCGATCAATGGTAATAAATGATTCATCTATCCCACTCTACATTCCAAGACACTTCTTTTACCTCCCCTCAACGTTTTATTAACCCTAATGCTTTCAGACCTTTAACTCTCGAGTTAATATTTGGGTTCTGAAACGTTTAAATTACTTAGAGTACTCGAGTACACCTTAATTTGCATGAACCAAAAGTTGAATCCCCTCATTTTACAAAAGTTTCCGCCCATGGGAACTAGTGAACAGATGATGACAAAAATCTTATTTGAAAATGAAAATAATGAGCTTCAGAACAGAATGCTTTACTTTTTTCAAAAGATGTTCATTTCTCAGTCATTTGACAGACAACTGTATTCCTAATTAGGATAATAAGTCTGCCTCGTTTCCTGGTGCAGACTTCCACAAGCTCAATTTTACCTCTTGTATGAGTTTGAAGTAGAAAAAAGAACAGACTATTGTTTTTCAGAATTTCTTCCCTGAAGCTTCCATAGATCACAATTGGGAAGCAGGTTCTTAAACGATGTTTCTCAAACTTTAATCAGCATAAATACATACTAATGATGAGTATGATCAGCATAATCCCCTCAAATGAGGCAAAGTTTTCTGTAAAACCTCATGTAATAATAGCTACCGAGAATGGGACACAAGCTTTCAATACTACAGGCACAATTCTATGCAATGTTTCGAATGAATATATTATTTTCATATCCATAGAAGTTGCAAGCTCAGGGACAGAAATTTTAAATATATATAGGCTTGAAATAAATAATTTATGTAGATAGAAATGTGGCATCAATGCTTAAAATAAAATCGTTTTACGCTCAAACATGAGGATTTTCAAAAATACCAGCGCGGGCTTCAGGGAATTTTTCGAAGGAAAGGATCTTGGTTAGTCTTAGTGAAATTAAATAAAAAAAAACAAGTTTTTTTTAACTTAAAGTAAGGAGCGATATTAAAACTTAAAACGAACAGAAATTACTCCGTATGTGAAAGGGGCTATTCCCTCCTCAAAGCCCCGCTCTTTGCGGTAAAGTTCGACTCTTTCTCTCAAATCTGCTTTTTAAAACAGTGAAAAACTTTAGCGTAAAGAGCGGGGCGTTGAGGAGGGAACAGCCCCCTTTCACATACGCAGTAATTTCTGTTCGTTTTAAGTTTTAATATCGCTCCTTACTTTCAGTTAAAAAAAACTTATTTTTTTAATTTAATATCTGGACGTTTTTGAATTAATCCATGTTTTGATTTTGGCTCCCCGCACGTGAGTACTTAGAACGAAATTTGCATATTTTTTTTTGTTTTGGCTAAATGGCTTTCTCTTAGTTTTGATCGGACGATTTTAAGGAAAAAGGAGTGGGGGAGGAGGCTTAGTTGCCCTTCAATCTTTTGGTTACTTAAAAAGGCAACTAGAACTTTTAATTTTTTACGATCGTTTTTATTAATAAAAAATATAAGTAAGTTCCGAATTAACTTTCGTAACGAACTTCTATATACGCATATTTTTATTACGTATATGAGGGGTTTTGCCCCCTCTTTAATACCTTGCTCTTCACACTAAAGCTTAAATTGTGTCCCAATTCTTTAAGAAATACCCCTAAATCACAAAGGCCGTTGAAGAAATAGTTGAACTTACTAAAAATACTTTAGCGTAAAGAGCAGGTATTTAGGAGGAGATGACCCCCTCATATGCGTAATAATTTCCGTTCGTTTTGTTTTAATGCTACTCCTTACTTTCAGCTGAAAAAACTTTTTACATATTTATCTTTTCATTGTTTTTTGTTGTAAATAATATTAGAAAATCCTGCGCCCCCTTCATGGAAATTCTCTCATCCCATGACAAATTCCTCCATGGAAAGATCCTCCCAGGTAACTTCCTCCCTATCCAGGAAAAAATTCCCTTCAAAACGTCTGTACACTTTCCAATAACTATTACTATATGTAGACACTGGTCAAAGTCTGTAACTTGTAGCCCCTCCCCCTGGGACTCTGAGGGAGCAAGTTGTCCCCAAAGGCATAGTTATTAGATTTTTGACTATGCTGAACAAAACGGGTATCTCAGAATTTTGACCCGTTGACTTTGGGAATAAAATGAGCGTGGGAGGGGGTCTAGGTGCCCTCCAATTTTTCGGTCACTTAAAAAGGGAACTAGAACTTTTAATTTCCGTTAGAATGAGCCCTCTCACAACATTTTATGACCACTGGGTCGATACGATCACCCCTGGGGAAAAAAAAACAAACAAACAAATAAACACGAACCCGTGATTGGTCTTCTGGCAAAAAAAACGAAATTCCACATTTTTGTAGATAGGAGCTTGGAAATTCTACAATAGGGTTCTCTGATGCGCTGAATCCGATGGTGTGATTTTCGTTAAGATTCTATGACTTTTAGGGGGGGGTTTCTCCCTATTTTCCAAAATAAGGCAAATTTTCTCGGCTCGTAACTTTTGATAAGTAAGACCAAATTTAATGAAACTTATATATTTAAAATCAGCATAAAAATTCAATTCTTTTGATGTATCTATTAGTATCAAAATACTATTTTTTAAAGTTTCTCTTACTATTGAGCCGGATCGCTCCTTACTACAGTTCGTTACCACGAACTGTTTGATATTTCCATCTTCTACTGTGCTCAGGATTATAAGCAACAAATTTTGTTATGTAAGCATCTTCAGGCTCTCGCAGACTGGATGATTAAAATATCTTGCTACACAGCCGACTTGAACCACAAGCTTGTTTTTTGTAACAAAACCTGACAAAATCCCGAAGAGAAAACCTATTTTCCAAGAACACTGATTCATTTCTGAATCAATTATTTATACTGTCAACATTAATTAAAGAGGGAAGTTCTCTTTTTATCTGTTTTCCTTCCCCAGCGCCTACTGTCAAGAAATTGGGAAGTGATTTGTCCTTCTTCTTTTTTTCCATACAGTAAATTGTATTATTAAATGAATCATTCTGCTTGGGCATGATTTTTTCTTTCTTAGACGTAGTCCTTCTTTCTGCTTTTTCTTCGATCCACTAGAAAATGCCTTGATTAAAAATAGGGAAAGGATGAATGACGGATACGGTGATCAAAATTAAACAAGTTTGCCATAGAAAATCAACCCCGCTCGGTTACAAGCTGTAAAAGCCTGAACAATTCGAAAAGACTATCACTAATAATATTTCACATTTCGCTGTAGTTGGTGAAAATACAAATGATTATCTAATATTGACCTCAAAAAACAAATGCCGTTCTGTTATTTGGGCTTCTATTCATTTTTCACTTTATCTTTGATTAAATTATACCAACAAAATTTCAAACTAGAAGTGATCAAACCTGTAGTTAATAACAGGAGTAAGTACATAGCATTGCAGGCAACTACCTGACAGTAAGGGAGGAGAACTACAGTTACGGTTGGAAATACAGACGGAGTTCAGCCTGCTTCAAAGAAATAAAATTATCACCACTTTTCTAATGCGGAAAAACATTTTCCTTTATATTGAAAACTCTTTGCTACCTTTTCCATGGAAATTAGATTTTGTCTTGACACGGTGAATCAGCAGACTTGCTTGTTTTGGAAACCAGCATGAGTATAATCACTAACTCATCTTGGAAAGAAACGCGAAATGTCAATTTTCCAAAAGAATCGTTTTTCATTACAGATGGAAGCAGCAAAAGCAATACTAACAACACTATTACTAGCTGCAATGGCATTTACATCATGAACCGAATAAAGATTTACACACTAATTTCAAATGATGTCATCATATTTTATTTGTTACCGGTAGGTTTAGTCTGATAATGTTTCTTTCTTTAATATAGGCGTTTTGAGTTTCTCTTACATAAAAACTTCCAAATATTTTATTGTATTCCTAATGCAACTTTTAATGCTGAATTTAAACAAATAATAACGGATTATGCAAAGTTAAAAGGAATAAATTTATGTACAGTAAATACAAAAACACATTAGTATACTTTTTACATGAGAAAAAAAAAAACATTTTAAGATGTAGGCCTACATATGATTTAGATTTACTTAATTTGGTATGAAAAGTAGATTATTATTTTGTAAACAAGTTCGAAGTGAAGGTGTCTAGGAAATGCTGGTGGCGACTTACTAACCCCTGAAATTCGCGTGCTAGCTTGAAATTCTTCGTTTTTCTAGCAGAAATAACTTGATTTTCGAAGCATAAACGAAAGAGTGAAAGAACAAAAATACACCAGGAAATGACACTTATTACAGACAATTCAATAATTTCCGTCGCCTTGCGGCTCAAAACAGCCTTTTAAGCTTAATTATTTCTTAGAAAAAGAGGGCAAGAGACAAATCAAAAGAAAAATACACGTTTTAATGGTAGTTCACATATTCTTGCGGTGCTTCGCACCAGAAAATATTGTTCTGACCATCCAACGAATTCATTCTTAAGCGAATCAGTAAAAAACGATAGCACTCAACTCTGAATGTCAAAGAAACTTGGACCCTTTGCTGCATAAGTCTTTCTTTAAGTATTCTTTTCACTTAAAAAGTTTTTCAAAGGGATGCAAAAATAAAAAATAAATATTGCACTTTTTCAAAGCTTATTTCTAAGATTTCTGAAAACTTATTGTTAAAAATAACTTGTTCTATTATAGAAATTTATACCACTGCCTGATTTTGATGCTGTAGCCACATTTTTGGTGTCTATTCCCAAAGGAAAAGGGAAAATGACACCCTTGGCTATAATTACTATAAGTACTCAGTCTAAGAATGGTAATTTTATTTCTTAGCTGAGCTCCCGAAATTCTAGATCTGTCACTACTTCAAAGGTGTAAATACACCTTTTGGTAGAAAAATTAAAATAATTTCTTAAGCACTGTTCCTCATGATTTTTCTGAATTTGTCCTACTGTATTTATGCAAATTAATGAAAAAAGAAAAAGCTTACAGGATTGTCGGTTTTACGGCGTTCATAAAGACAGACAGAGAATTCCTCCTCGTACGATTTGAAGCCATTTAAGGCAAAGTTGCTGACGTTGCAGGAGCGTAACCTTACTGTTTTGAGATCTGATGTGTTTAAAAACGAATTGAACAAGCTTTCCTCACTGGATTCGGCCATAGTTTCAAAGACTGTAGCTGTGCAAAGTCGAGTTGAAGTGGGCACTCTTGCGGTTTCAGCAGCCTTACTTAATACCTCCTGTAGAAATGGCGTCAAAGACTGAGAATCAGATCAACCCACAAAGATGGTTTCAAAGATTGAGTGATCAACAAGTGAGAAATTTTCGAATGCAGAAGAATCAAGATGCTGTCTTTAGGAAAAGAGCAAGATAAAAATCTTGGCTTGTCATAAAATACTTCTTTAACTCCACGACTATGAGCTCTCTAAGGAGTACAACAATGGGGCCATCAATGGCTCTAGTATTACAAAAAAAATTCAAGCCCTTACTAAGTGTCCTCGACTGCCAGTTAGATATAAAGAAGCACTTTGAGTACAGTGGCGTCGCAAAAGGGAGCATGCACAAAAATAGCAGCTTCTAGCACAATCAAGCTCTTAGACGAAAGCCAAAGATTATTAATGGAATCATTGCAACCGTTGGATGTCAAAAAAAAAATTCAAAGGCTCCGCACTTTCCTATCAACAAGGAAAGGAGGATTAAAGCCACCCTTTTTGCAGTATTTTTGAAAATATCATACTGGAAAGTGAAAATTTTTATGTTTTTCACTAATTTTCACAGTTTCGTCAATGGTTACGCAGGTGAAGCGTGTCTTGGGATAACCAGAGCTGCGACATCGTTTCCGGACTCACCCCAATCCCCCGACTCTTCTTCTTTACTAATTTCGTCATACTCTTCCGCAAACATTTAATCATTTTCATCAGATTTTTCAACGAACTTATCTTCATTTCCAGAGTTTTCATATTCAGAATCAGAAAGGCCATCTGAATCATTTCCACCAGTTGGCTTGACATCTTCGGCTTCATCAGAGAACTCCGAGCAGTTTTCTTCGGGGGTATAATTGGTTTCGAGAGAACCAAAATCCAAGATCGCGTGCCAAATATAAATGATGAGAATTTGCAAAACATGAAGATCAGGAATTTGCTCCTAGCCTGCACGCTTTGACGAAATTGCTCCCAGAATCAGTCACAACACGAAAAATATTATATGTCCGCGCAAACCTCCTCAGTGAAGCTTGGATTGCTGAAAGAATGCTTAACCTTCTTGAAATGTAAAGTACATTGGTGCAACTTCTACTCGTTCTTCATTTTCCCTGGGGTAATAGGCAGGGGCCTCTATATTGCCAGATCCCTTTGCAGACCAATAGTCTAAAGTCAAGCTGGCCTGATTGGTATACCTTAAAGTAGCCTTTAGCTTAACTTGTGTTTCTCTGGCAGCAATATTCATCTGAAGATGGATCTTCCTAGATCTCTCCCGGATGGTGCTTTCAAGCCTCCTGTTACTTATGAAATTAATTTTTTAAAACTTTCCAAAATGAAGTTTTTACAAGCCTTTCTGGATTCTGGATCAAACAGATAGTTCTGCGATGCTTCTCATATTCTAATGTATATCAAATTCTTGCCAAAGCTGCTTATAAGACCACCAGTATCCACCACAACATTTTGATTTACAGCTATATGCAACCCCCTTTGATCTTTCCTCTCCTGTCCAGTTCTGAAGGTACGATTTTAGCCACATTTAAGGCACGAGAAAACTCGACAGGGAGCTTTAATCCAAGAAAACTCAAATTCAAGCCACTTCTCCGAGGAAGTCCTGACGAGCACTGGCTAGTGCCTTTAACAAAGTGTCTACAACACTTGGAGCCGCTTGCATTTTCACGCTTATGTCGTCAATAGCGACATGAAAAGACGTATTTATTTTGGTTTGAACACTTCATTCAAAGTTTGATGAGTTCCCCTAGCCTATTTTAGGTCAACACGTAACGATAAATGTTACTGTTTACTAATGTTAGCTTAATGCCATTTCTCTTTTGATGATTTAATATGGGCAAATTGTGACAGAACATTTTTTTTTTATGGTCAAAAAGAATGCTACAACGTTTGCAGCAAAGAGTGCGGGAACTGATAGAATAGGACACAAGTTTCTCTATGAAAAAAATGGCCCTTTTGCGTTACCCAACCAAATTTACAATCAACTAAATTAAAATAACAGCAATATTCTTACTTTTGCTTTACATTTGCGGAATTTCACCAGCAAGGTACAATAGGCAGACACATGCATAGTTTTTTAGCCCAGCTTGTCATCGTCATTCTAGCCTAGGCCTTCCTTTTTTATAATCAGAACAAGAGTTTATGAACATACAATTTGTCAACTTTTAGGCAATCCCAAGTTCAATTAAAATAAACCCAGCTATTAAACTGCAATCCAAATTTGAAATAAATTAATTTCAAGAAATTTAATTAATCGAAATTAAGCTTGTTTTGAATTTTTCAAGTTATGTCGGGTAACATTATTAGTACGAGAAGTAATTTCTAATTCCTATTAAATACATATTAAAGCGCTCAAAGCGTCGTAATAATCAGTTTCCCACATTTTTTGGTTTGTGCCAAAAAACAAAGTACAGCTGAATAGTACAGGAAAATGTACCTCAGTTTTCATAAGAATAAAGGAAACGAAACTGAAGTCAAGAAGGAGACCAAAATGCAATTTGTTTTTTACTGCATCAGCTATTCCAAAATATAAACATATTTAGTTTAAGTAGTACTTTCAGATTTCCAAGTAAAATACTACTTAGTATTAAATTAATCTAGGTATACTTTTTGGTCTATGTCATCTTCTGATGATGTTTTTGTTACCATTTTCAAAATTGCGTTCAGCACCGCAGATTTGAAATAAAAGGTACACCATAATTCTAACAGGAAAAGAAAAGTAAGCAGTTCTTACACTGTCAAAAAATTTAATGTTATCTCTCATTTTCAACATGTACTTCTGACCATCACTACTTCTGTTTTAATTCTAAGTACTGTTTTGCTGCACTTTTCACAATTCAACTTCGTCCTGATAAGAAAAATAAGTACATTTGCTGCTATTCAGTGTCTCTAATACAATCACTAGTATATTTTGGGGGAAAAAAGCATACAGGGTCCATTTTGATGTAGCATCATTTTTATTACAGGTGGAAGCAGACAGCGATACTTAAATTTACAAAACTAGACGAGAAACCTTTCACAATATAAACTTTTAAGCTAATGTACAATGTTGACGGATGTTGGCCGTCACTGACAGATTTGTCCAAAAATGTTTGGAGTTTATTCTGTAAAATATGGGCGTTTGGAATTTCTCTAGGGTAGACTCGCCCAAGAGTTCAAATGGGTTCTTAATGCAACTTTTGAAGGTGAGTTCAAAGTCTGAATGGCAAAAATAGATTTGGTCTACGGATGACAGGCATGCGTTTATAGGAACATTCATCTACTCGACAGGAATTAATAAAAAGTATATATTAATTCCCATATGTTTAAAGAACAAACTTACTTCTCACAACAATGCAAATACGACTGAATGCCTCAAAGAAAGTACGTCTTCGCGGAGGAGGTAAAGAGGTATAATACACAGCAATTCAGCATAATCTAAAAGGATGTAATGTGAAGGGGACTGCAAGGTGGAGGAGGCAAAACGACTCAACCATCCATTTTATAGTTCAAAAAAAGAATCTTGTTCACCCAAGCATACTCAATTATGCATTCATTTAACATAGGCATAAGCTACTTTCTTTAATTAATTCAAGCTGTACTCTACAAAAAAAGTACTACTTGAGTCTCAAAAGATAACCGGTCTCTTTTATAACTGGAAGCGATAATGAAAAGTGCATTTTGAAGTCTCTTTTGAAAAGTTTTACCCACATTTCCAGACCTTATTATCAATACATTCAATAAGTAAAATGATTACTCAGTCCCTCTAGCTCAATGGATAATAAAGATTAGTATTGCTGTATATTAGTGTTAGCTTAGTACCAATTGTAGCCACTCACTTGTATTCAGGCGCATCTTCTTTTTTTATTGAAAGCTCAATCCACAAATCTAATCAATTCATAAAGAGCGGTAGCCATTGATTGCGACAGATGCGAAAGCTCACCCTTGATATTCAACTAGGTAAAGCTCTTTTCTTTCTACTTTTAGACAATCACTTCATTTGACTTATTAGAAAAGGAAGGAAAGAAAAAAAAAATCTTCATTACATTTATCAATTACATTATAATAAACTGAACTAGTGTGTAGTAGACTATATGCAATAAAATGGGAAAATGGAATAAAATTTAACCCATGAGAAGATGTTTAGGACAGTAATAGGACACATTTTTTGTGAGTATCAACGTCTTCCTCTCCGAAAATATTCGAGATATTATATTTTTATTTTTCGGATATTTGGGAGTCAACAGCAACAAAAAACAACACTTTCAACGTTCGTAAGCTTAATAAAAGTAATTTATATTAACCTTTTTCCGCTCGACAAATGATTAATTGTAGAATTATTAGTTATAAGTTCTTCGTGTATATTTGTTTGTATGACAATAGTGTGTAACACAAATTGCCTACCAATTTATACATTCAATAAATTAGCCCCTTTTGATTCCATTTTGTGTTAGCGCTTAAATCTTGATTTTAATTCAGTTCATAACATGTTAATTTAACTTAGCTTTCATTTTCTGTAAATTCTCGATTTTTGACGTCTAATCCTTGATCTTAACTCATTTCATAAAAAATTCATGATTAGAGTTCATTTTCTGTCATTCTCGTTGACAGATTTACCATTATAGTTGAAAACCTGCTATAGAAGGAAACACAAAATCGCAACAAATCACCAAGCGAGTCAAAAACTCCCAAAACACCCATTTCTATCTACCTACACTCCGCTCAATTTATCAACGTCCAATTACTAAGCAAAAAAGGTACAATAATCAAATTATCCAGAAAGACAAATCGTTACGACAAATTTCCTGCATTCAAAATGAAAACAATCCAAGACTAGAAACATATTCCAAAATAGGATTTAGAAGGCTTTGAAAGCCTAATTAGTATTAAATTATTGATGGGATAGGTTCATTTCCCAAGGAACAATCAAAATAAAGGCTGGCAAGCATCATCCTGTTAATGAAGAGCAAAGACAAAAGGTTAGAAAGTTTTATCATCTTGATTGTTGACAGAAAAAAACTGTAAAAGCACGTTCACTGTAAGACAGTGCTTAGCTTTTAACTTGACGTTTAACGTCATATTAACATGCACAAAAAAAAAACGCCAGAAGCTTAGTTATTTAGGCTAAATATCCCTTCCAAAAAATCCAATATTTACATGGCTATCAGCCAGTAGAAAAACCCATTAAAAATAGACAGAAGAAAAAACAGAAACGAAGAAAGCAGTGCGGCTGAACCTCACTAGACTTGATATGACATTTCAAAAAAAAAAGTCATAATATACTAACATATCAGACAGTTCCAGCGGTAGCCCTTTGTAATTGCCAGATACAAGTGTGTCTTGTTTTTTTTTTTTTTTTTGACTGAATACTGTCAAGCATTTTGACAAACACTCACTAAGCCTGCGTAAGAGGCACGAAAATCTGAAACTAATATAACAGATACCTCATTATAAGTATGGTGACTTGTAGCTTATTATTATTTGTTTAGTGTTTATTTTAAAATGTAGTTAAACCTTGAAACAAGACGCCAATGACTGCCAAACTCGAACTTTCTAACAAGCTAACGTGAGCTTTCATTGACATATTTTCTGCTTGTTTTTTGAAATAATCGAAATCCGTACGTTTTCTGTTGTTTCTATCTAATTGATGACCTTACGTTGATATTTTTTGAATGAATATATATTTTAACACATTGTGAGATATCTTGTGAAACCTCAGAATTCAACCTGAAGAATTTGAAATCTATTTTTAGATGAAAAACCCAAAAAAAAAACATTTTATGAAGTTTGGTTCATGATTTGCTGTATACTTATTACTTAAAATTTCAGTCTAAAAAGATTATTACATCTTTTTTGAATGTCATTTCCTTGGTTCTTTTTCAATATTCAAAATCATCACTAGATTTATTACACTTGTCTATCATAGGTAGCGCAATAGCGCTGCCTAAGTAAAGAGCGATGAGGGCACAATGTATTTTGTTTTTTGTATTGTTTTTTTTGTTTTTTTAATTAGGACATTTCGTATTGAAGGATTTGTCGTAAAACTTCAAAAAAAGCTCATTCTGCAAATTGAAAGGGTTAGTGCCCTTTTTAATAGTCGAAAGTGATTGGAAGGCCACTAGCCCCCCTCCCAGGCCCACCGTTTCCCTAAACACATCCAATCAAAATTTTGAGATAGCCATTTTGTTCAACGTAGTTGAAAGATCCAGAAATTATTTATTTAAGGATGTCAACGCCCCTACAGCCCTCAGGGCAAGGGTTGTAAGTTATGCCCTGGGGCAAATAAGATGTATACGGAAAGAGTGATCGTATAAACTTCGGAGGGGGGCTAATTGAATTGCTGATCAGAAGTTTTAGTGCCCCTTTGAAGCTTCAGAATAATGGTGGCGTGGATAACCCCCCCACCTCGTATTTTTCCGAAATGAATTTGATAGAAATTTTGATATGTCCACTTGTTGTCATAGAAACTTCGAAAAAAGCTCATTCGATTTAAAATTGAAAGAGCTAGTGCTGTTTATAATAGTCGGAAGTGATTGGAGGGAAACTAACCCCATCCCATGCCCACCATTTTCCCAAACACATCAAATCAAAATTTTGAGATAGCCGTTTTGTTAAACGTAAATGAAAGTTCCGGGAATCATGTCTTTGAGGATGACAACCCCCCAGAGCCCTCAGGACAAGGTTATAAGTTATGCCCTGGGGACATATAAGGCTACAGAAAGGGTGATCGTATAAACTTCGGAATGGGCTTATTGGATTGGTAATCAGAAGTTGCAGTGTCCTTTTTTAGATTGAGCGATTGAAGGGTGGATATCCCCCCCCCCAACCAAAACTCGTAATTTTCACAACATGCATCAATTTTATTTTGGGTACATTCTAGGCTACTGATTTATTTTTTATTAAGTCTAATATCAGTTTCTTTTAACTGTTTTAACTTTTATAATAACTGTTTTCAAAAAATATAATTGGGGTACGAGACAGACAACTTCCTTGTTCAGTTATTTAGTAATTTCTAGTCGCTTTGAGTTTGAGTTGAATATTAGTTTAATTTTTGTAACTGATAAGTTTATTAGGCTATAGATTTCAATTTTATTTAGGTTGTTGCTTTTAACTTTTAGTTGATTTTTCATTATAATGTCAATTTTTTTTACTCTGCTGAAGAAATTCTTTCGCTCTTTGCTTTTGTTAATGAAAACTCGTTTTTTTTACATTTAATCTAGGAAAAACTAACGTTGGCAAGCGTGAGTGAAGGCAACACAAACTGAAGGAGGATGGTTTATTGACATAATTGCATATTAACAAAAATGGAAAATGAATATTTTTCTTTTGAAAGTGTCGGAGGACACTGTTTTGTAAGCGTAATAAAATTAGAATAACAAAAGTTTCTTAGAATAGTCAAAAGTTGCTACTGTAACTAATAGTAGTATTAATAAATAATTAGAAGTTACACTGAAGAGAATTATGCTGTTTCCCACAAACACCAAACAATACTGACAGTCATCCGTCATTCCAACAAAACAATAAAAACTCTGAGATAAGTGCTATAAAGGATAGAACTGCAAGAGCTATAAGAACAAAAGGGCTAGGCCTGGATCCTTGTAAGAAAACGATTCAGAATAATTACACTCGTGCCCATTGATTTAATAACTAGGAATAACAAAATCAGTGTAACATAAGGAAGGGAGAAGTGAAATCAGAATTTTCAGGAGGAATAGTCTAAAAAACAAAAATCATCTTTATTAGATCATAACTTTTCCCCGTGGTATGTTCGTACGGAAGTCAGCTTTTTTGTTAATTCCGCAATTTCTAATATAAGTTACCAAACATCCAAAATGCAGATTTTTCCTATCGGAGTCGTTTGTATTTGAAAAACCACAATCCTAATAAGCTGGATCTCATTTTAGTATCAATTCAGGTAGATTTATCCTTGCTACATGTAAAGAATGATCTAATACTAAATATTAGCAAATCAAACCTACCTAAATGAAAAATGTCAACAGATGGCCTTATCTTCTCTAAACAGTTTAATTATGTAACTTAGAACACTAAGCTATGTAAAGTATCCTTAATTTTTGTAGTTTTAAGTTATTTTGCAGTAAAGGACGAAATAGCCCTCTACTCTGACGGAAAACAACACATATCTGGTAATTTTAAAATTCGCCATGGTAACTGTTAGAACATGACGAAATCATTAAATTATGTTATAAAACGCCAGTGGTGTGTAGGGCCGGATAAAGAGGGATTGTAACGATTAAGCCCGACCGGGCCCTGCATTTGAAAGGACCCCGGGCTGGCTGGAGAAAGAACTTTTTTAGAAATAATGAAACAGCCTATTACTAAATATTCCAGTAAGCATTGTTTTCGGAGAGGGGTCGTTTTCCAGGCTAAAACCAATAAAAAAAAAAAAAAACCTATCTGATATAAGCAGGGAATCAGGACTCAAGAGACTCAAGGAAATTAGATTTTCAACCAGTTTTAGAAGGATTTATTGAACAAAAACTTATAAAAGTGTAAATTCATGCATTCATAATTGGTGATGTAAGTTTCAAGAGGTATTTTCAGCAGCTTTATAATATGTAGAGGGCAATAAAAAATAATTACCGTAAGCTCAAAACGAGGACAAAAAGGGACAAAAATGTAAGCTCAAAATGAGGGGAAAAAAGGACAAAAATGTAAGCTCAAAATGAACAAATTGGACCATCAAATGAGACAAGATGAAGAGAACGACCTGAAAAATGTAAATCTACAGGTGAAGATGAACAACCTTCAAACCATCAAAAGTGACAAGACCAATTGGAGCAGCTAAGACAAAGGACAGAGAAAAAACGTCCGAAGTAAATATAAACAAAAATAAAAAACAAAGAAATATGTAGTTATAATACTTGCGAAACAACAATTACAAGATTCAAAAGCGAAATTGAAGAACAAAAAGATATGAGGTTAAAAGATAAGTGGTAGCGAAAATTACAACGACTTGAAAACGAAAGTGAAGATAAAAAAAAAATATACAGCTACATGACATGCGGCAAGGAAGATCAGAACGAACCAAAATGAAAATAAAAAAACAAAGGATTATTTGGTTAGAAGATATACGACACCGAGAACAAAGAAATATTCAGTCAGAAGATAAGCAGCAGTAAGAATTGCAAGCAAAAGCGGGAGTCAGAACGTGTCAAAAATGAAAGTGAAAAACAAAGAATTTTAAGGTTAGCAGAAACGTGAAATCGAGTATCAGAAAGTGTCAAAAATGGCAACAAAGAACAAAGAATTAAGCTATTAGAAGACAAGCGACAGTGAGAATCAGAACGAGCCAAAATGAAAGTAAAGAAGAAAGGAATATTATGTTAGAGGAATAACGCCATCGCAATCTTCGAAGCCAACAAATTGTGGCGCAAAATTCACTAAAAACCTGCAAAGATTTCGTCAACTATGCAGGTTTTAATTAAGAGTCATTGGCACCCTTCAATGTTGTATGTATTCACTGTGAAGTCTTCCAATTTCCCTTGGGAAAAATAGTCAATACAGGTGATTTATTTGGACGTTGCTGCTTGCTTGGTCGAACTGCATTGCCTTCTCCACCATTTCCAAATAAATTGGTTTGGCCTGTTATAGCACATAACTTGCTTTCCAAAGCATTCCACAAACAAATACCAAAATTTAATTCATGTTTTGCTTTAGCTTCATTCAAAGTAAGCGATGATTGAGCCATCAATAGTCGGAGTGTTTTCAGCTCCAAAGTAGCTGGACAAGTTTATCACAAAACCAATTTAGCAGCAAAACCGTCACAGACCCCTGAAGGTGATTTCGAACCACATTCATATAACCACATATACTTTTTAGACCCCGATAAAGAACACCTTGCACATCTTTTAAATAATGGGATCTCTCATAATCCCATGGATCTCTTGGAAGAAATATTGCGACACACATACAAATTTGCTAAGGGTTACATAAAAATGCGAGAAGTGGAGAAGCGACCTGTTGCTTCACTGGGGCAACAGGCTGGGATATAGACTAGTGACACTGACAATACATAAAAGCCTGTGACGTAGCCGTTGGTCTCCCGGTGCTATAAACTTATATATATATATATATATATATATATATATATAAATATATATATATATATATATATATATATATATATATATATATATATATATATATATATATATCACTAAATTTTATTTACATTTTAATATTTAGAGGGAGCCTCGCCAAAAAACTTCCAATCGGGCCCATGACCTAGTCGATCCGGTCCTGGTGGTGTGTACCCTAGCACACTGACAACTTTTAATTATTTTTCAGTTATCAGAAGTATTAATATTATTAACAAATATAGGTAAAATTAATAAATTGGGTATTATTTGTAGATGGATGCAGTGAATGTCACATACCTGAATGTACAATGTCAATAATAGCAGATGGCCTGATTTTTTCCAGATCTTTTAAGTACGTCCTTGCAAATCCACGGTAAGCATTTGGGGAATAAATGCATTCAGTTGAAAAATAATCTAACTTCTTATAATATGCATACATCACTATTTCCTTCTCATAAGTGTACTTGAACGGCTTTGATCGAGGTATGGAGCCTTCCGTTCCCTTAAAAAGAAAATGTGACAGTGTTTGATACTTACAAAATTAGAGACATGAAATCCATGCCATGCAGAATACGATTTTATCAAGACTACAAAACAGACAGCAGGAGAAATCCCAAAAAGGGGGTTCTTTACATGTTTTGATTTTAGTATACAAACCATTTAGCGAAGGCTCTGTTTGTATTATTTTTTTTTGCATGTGTTTTAGTATGGTGACGCTCTTCAGTGTATTTTAATGTGGGCTAAACCAAATCAACTCAAGAATTCTTTTGTCATTTTTTAGCATTTATGCTTATTTTTAAGAAATGCCCTTGTAAATGTATCACTTAATAATCAACTCTATGCTTTGAAGCTAGAGCCTAAAAGAAACGAACTTGTTCAAATTGACATTTGAGAAGGACATTTTTTGAGGTTAATTGATTACCCCTCTTAAGACAAGACAGCTTCTTGCGATTTTATCAAACTGCATTTTCTCCTTCGCTAATCACTTCCCTTTTTATAAAATGAACTGCCAATAAGCCACAAAAGAACATAAATTATTATTATTATTTAAGAATTAACGACGCTTCTTGACTACTAAGGTCCTTGCGTCGGCCCTGCAGTGCATTACTGCAGCGTGATTCGATCTCTGGGTCCCGT